>NC_091284.1:795992420-795994920 GCF_032444005.1 Ranitomeya imitator | reverse complement strand
TGGTAGAGTGTCCTTCGGATGGCATAGAAGGTTTTGCAGGCCTTGTCTTTCAGGGTCTCTATGGCTTGTTTGAAGTTCCCTGACCGGTGAATCTCTAGGCCCAGGTAGGTATATTTGTCCGTTCCTGTGAGGTCGCAGTTGTTGAGGATAAATGATGGGTGTTGGTCTGATCTTCTCTTTCTCCTCTGGAACACCATGGTGTTGGTTTTCTTTAGGTTGACCGGTAGGGCCCAGGTGGAGCTGAATTTCTCTAGGATTTTCAGGTTGTCCTGGAGGCCTTTCTCGGTTGGTGACAGCAGCAGCAGGTCATCTGCATACAGCAGGAATTTCACCTGAGCGTCGTGGAGGGTGAGTCCTGGTGCTGAGGAGGATTCCAGGGCGGTAGCCAGCTCGTTGATGTAGATGTTGAAGAGCGTTGGGCTTAGGCTGCAGCCTTGTCTTACTCCGCGGCTCTGCTGGAAAAAAGCCGTTCTTTTGCCGCTCACACTCACGCTGCAGCGGTTCTCGGTGTAGGAGCTTTTGATGACATCGTAGGTCTTTCCTCCTATTCCACTCTCCAGCAGTTTCAGGAATAAGCCCGGGTGCCACACTGAATCAAAGGCCTTTTTAAAGTCCACAAAGCAGGCGTATATCTTCCCATTCTTTGTATTGTAGACGTGTCTCTGAATGAGGCTGTGCAGAGTATAGATGTGGTCAGTGGTGCGGTGGTTCGGCATGAACCCTGCTTGGCTCTTGTTGAGGACGTTGTGCTCGGTGAGGAAGGTGAGGATCCTCTTGTTCAGGATACTGTTGAACAGTTTTCCCAGGTTGCTGCTGACGCATATGCCTCTGTAGTTGGCTGGGTCATACCTGTCCCCACTCTTGTGGATGGGTGTGATGAGGCCTTGGTTCCAGGTACGAGGGAAGTAGCCGGCACTCAGTACAATATTGAAGAGTTTAACCATTGCAGCCTGTATTTCTGGTGGGCTGTACTTCAGCATTTCTGGTAGGATTCCATCTAGGCCACCGGCTTTTCTACTTCTTATGGAGGAGAGTCTCTCGGTTACTTCCTGTAGTGTTATAGGTGTATCCACCGGGTTTTGGAAGTTTTTGATTTTTTCCTCCATTGCTTTTAGTTTCGCCATTATGTTTTCCTGTTCTTGGCTTAGTCCTTCCTTTGGAATGTCTTTATAGAGGTCTCTGAAGTATTGGAGCCAGAGGTTGCCATTTTGGATATGGTTGTTGTTTTTCTTGTCTTTGGTGTCCATGTGGTTCCATAGTTCCCAGAAGGAGTGGTCTTGGAGGGCGTCTTGGAGTTGATTGAGCTTCGTAGAGATGTAACTCTGCTTCTTCCTCCTGAGGATGGTTTTGTACTGCTTTTGTATGGAGTCATAGGCTTCCCTCAGACCCAGGTGGTTGGGGTCTCTGTGTTTCTTGTTGGAGGCTGTTCTCAGGGTCTTCCGTACAGCTTTACATTCTCTGTCAAACCAGCCATTGACCTGTGTTTCTTTTGGTCTCTTGTAGTCGACTTTTTTAAGGTCGGACAGTCTGGCCATTGCGTAGAATATATTGTTGAGGTCCTTTGCTGCTTGGTTCACTCCCTCTGGGTTTGGCATGTACTCAAGGTTGTAGAAGTGGTGGAGCATCCGCTGTATTTCAGGTCTTCTGGAAGCTTCTTTATATCTTAGTGCCGATATTTTGGACCATTTATAGGATGGAGGCCGGGTGAAGAGGCCGCTCTGCTGTGGCTTCTGAGTGGATGGTTTCTCTGTAGATTTCATGTACAGAAGAAGTTGGCTGTGGTCTGACAGGTGCGTTTGTGGGGTGACTATGAAGGCGCTGACATCTGCCAGGTTCATGTCTGTAATGGCGTAATCAACTACACTCCTCCCTACATGGGAGTTTAGTGTATACCTTCCTAAGGAGTCACCCTTGCATCGTCCATTAAGGATATGAAGCCCTAAACTTTTACATACGTTCAGGAGCTTTCTGCCACTTTTGTTGACTGTACTGTCATAGCTGTTTCTCTCAGTGTGTACAGGGTCTTGGCCGTCATTCTCTGCTCCAAGTATGTAGATGTTTCCATCCGTGGTCAGGAAGTCTCTCTCTCTCCCTGTTCTTGCATTGAGGTCTCCAAAGATGAGAACTTTGCCCAGGGCCTGATAATGGGCGGCTTCTCTTTGTAAGATCTCAAAGCAGTCTGGATTGAAGTAGGGGGACTCTGGCGGTGGTATATAGGTGGCACAGAGGTGGACATCAGACTGACAGGTGAGGATGGAGCTGCTGATTCTGATCCATATGTGGCTGCCTCCTTTCTTCACCGGTTTGATGTACTGGTGGAGCTCCTCTTTATACCAGATCGCTACTCCTCCTGAGCCCCGGCCCTGTTTGATGTTTTTATTTTTCTGGGCATGGACCAAGAATTCCTTGTATCCAATAGGCACCAGGGATTCGTTTTCGGCTCTGGTCCATGTTTCCAGGAGGATCTGAATGTCTATATTTTTCATACTTTGTATAAAAT
>NC_091284.1:795964920-795987420 GCF_032444005.1 Ranitomeya imitator | reverse complement strand
CTCAAAAGGCACCACACATAAAACTCGCAACGCGCAAAACTCGCCATGCGCAAAACTTGCTGCACACAACTTGCTACATTAACCTGTCACATGCAACGCAACACACAAAAAGTTGCTACACGCATGTTGCCACACAAAACTCATCTCAAAAAAGTCGCTACATGCATGTCGCCACACACAACTCAACACACACAACTTGACAAACGAAACTCGCCCTAAAACACACACAAGTTTGGTATTATCCTTCAAAAATAAAAATCTGATTAATAAGCAGACAAACTACAAGAGCAACAAATGTACCATATAGGAAATACGGCAGCTGTCAGTCACATGACCTGTCTATTATGTGTATGTGTGAGCTAATATATACTGCCAGGGTGAGGGCTTCCTGTTGGCTTGGGATTTATCAGGCTGCCAATTTATGTTACAAATACTGAGGTAAAAATACTGAGCAAATAAAGTGTGAATGAGGTCTAATACAGGAGATCACACAGTTATATACTATATACAGGGGAGATGACACACAGATATATACTATATACAGGAGAGATGACACACAGGTATATACTATATAGAGGAGGAGATGACATACAGGTACATACTATATACAGGAGGAGACGACATACAGGTATATACTATATACAGTAGGAGATGACACACAGGTATATACTATATACAGGAGCAGATTACCTACAGGTATATACTATATACAGGAGGAGATGACATACAGGTATATGCTATATATAGAAGATGACAAGATGACATACAGGTATATACTATATACAGGAGGAGATGACACACAGATATATACTATATACAGGGGAGATAACACACAGGTATATACTATATACAGGAGGAGATGACATACAGGTATATACTATATACAGGAGGAGATGACATACAGGTATATACTATATATAGGAGGAGATGACATACAGGTATATACTATATATAGGAGGAGATGACATACAGGTATATACTATATACAGGGGAGATGACACACAGCAGGTATATATTATATACAGGGGAGATGACATACAGGTGTATACTATATATAAGGGAGATGACAAACATGTATATACTGAGGTGAAAATGAGAGGTGTGAGGTGAAAATGAAAAGGTGTGAGTGCAAAATGAGAGGAGTGAGGGAAAATAGTGGAGAGTTCGGAAAATGACAGATGTGAGGTCGAAATGACAAGTGTTATGGGGGAATGAGAGGAGTGAGGGAGAAAATGAGAGGTGTGAGGGAGAAAATTAAAGATGTGATTGGGAAAATGAGAGGCGTGATGGGAAAATAAGAGAAGTGAGGTGCTATAACTAACCACAGATATTTACTATGCCCAGGCAACGCCGGGCTCTTCAGCTAGTATATATATATATATGTATATATATGTGTATATATATATATATGTATGTATGTATATATATGTATGTATGTATGTATGTATATATATGTATGTATGTATGTATATATATATATATATATATATATATATATGTATGTATATGTATGTGTATGTATATATATGTATGTGTATGTGTATATATATATGTATGTGTATGTATATGTATGTATGTATGTATATATGTATGTATGTATGCAAAGCATATCACTCACCAAGGCACCAAGGAGAGCAGACGTGTCTGTCTGCTCTCTGCTGGATGAGGACAATAAGGCGCCGTGCTAGTGGCAGCCCATTGCAGCAGAAATAGTTTTGTTTTGTTTTATTTTGTTTTGTTTTACTTTACTTTATTTTTATTTTGGAATTATTTTTGTTATGTGTGAACCTTTTTCTTTCTGAACCTCAGCTTTTTTGGTACTCCTAAGGAATTTTCTTTTCCCCAGTACCTTCTCCTTCTGAACTTGGATCTGCTGGAATGCTTCCCTTGGATTTATGCTGAACCCTTGGATTTCCCCTTGGCTGGTGCTTCTGAACCTGGGATCCTCTGATTTGTTTCCGTGGATGCATACTGCTACCCACAGCTTTCTGGATGTATGCTTCTGATCCTTGGCTCCCCTGGAAGGTTTCCCTTGGATGTTTGCTGCTACCCGCAGCTATCTGGATTTACAGTGCATTTGTGATCACCTTGCAACCTAGGACTGGTATTATACGCACCTACTGCCAGGCGGCCACTACCTGTCTGGGAATTGGCACAGCTATGTCTGGAGGCGTGCACTGTATACCTCCCTACACGGACAGGCTTAGTGCGACTAACATGGGCAAGGTTTTGATTGATGTCCCTAAGTCTGTTCATAAACGTGTTGCTTACTCAAGGGGCCGACTTCTGGAGCTGCGCGGGCTAATGCCTTCTCCTGCAGTGGGTAGACCACGTGTCCCGTGTGAGGTAAGGCGACCCTACAGAGGCTGCAGAGCGGGCAAAAAACTTAAGGCAAGGCGAAGACGGTTCAAACCTGTAGTTCCGTCCATCATCATGGGGAATGTTCAATCACTGGGTAATAAGTCGGATGAACTGCTGGGATTAATACGGACCCAGAGGGAATACAAAGAATGCAGTTTGATATGTTTTACTGAAACATGGTTACGTGGCGAGATCCCGGACTCAAGTGTTTCAGTACCAGGATTTCACATGGTTCGGGCGGATAGAGACACTATGAAGAGCGGCAAAAAAAAGGGTGGTGGAGTTATACTCTACATAAACAATGGTTGGTGCAATCAGGGGCATGTGACTGTAAGGGAGCGCCATTGTTGTCCGAACATTGAATTGCTAGCTGTTGGCCTCAGACCTTACTATATTCCTAGAGAATTCTCGCTTGTTACTGCAATAGTGTTGTACATACCACCAACTGCAAACCATGAGGCTGCAGGTGAAGTGCTGTCAGGAGTCATTGCCCGGCTCCAGCTGAAACACCCCAACTCGCTTACTGTAATCTCTGGGGATTTTAACCGAGCTAAAATTTCTACTGCCTTAGGGTACCGTCACACTATACGATTTACCTACGATCACGACCAGCGATATGACCTGGCCGTGATCGTAGGTAAATCGTAGTGTGGTCGCTGGGGAGCTGTCACACAGACAGCTCTCCAGCGACCAACGATGCCGAGGCCCCTGGGTAACCAGGGTAAACATCGGGTAACTAAGCGCAGGACCGCGCTTAGTTACCCGATGTTTACCCTGGTTACAAGCGTAAAACTAAAAAAAAACAAACAGCACATACTTACATTCTGGTGTCCGTCAGGTCCCTTGCAGTCTCTGCTTCCCGCACTGTGACTGCCGGCCGTAAAGTGAAAGCACAGCGGTGACGTGCTCTGCTTTCACTTTACGGCCGGCAGTCACAGTGCTGGAAGCAGAGACTGCAAGGGACCTGACGGACACCAGAATGTAAGTATGTGCTGTTTGTTTTTTTTTAGTTTAACGCTTGTAACCAGGGTAAACATCGGGTAACTAAGCGCGGTCCTGCGCTTAGTTACCCGATGTTTACCCTGGTTACAAGCGAACGCATCGCTGGATCGCATCGCTAGATCACTAGATCGGTGTCACACACACCGATCTAGCGATGACAGCGGGAGATCCAGCGATGAAAGAAAGTTTTAAACGATCTGCTACGACGTACGATTCTCAGCAGGATCCCTGATCGCTGCTGCGTGTCAGACACAGCGATATCGTAACGATATCGCTGGAACGTCACGAATCGTACCGTCGTAGCGATCGAAATGTTATAGTGTGACGGTACCCATACCTAAATTCTATCAATTTGTTAAATGTACAACACGTGGCAAAATTACGTTGGACTTACTCTATGCGAATGTCAAGAATGCTTATTCATCGTCTACCCTGCCGCCCTTGGGGAAGTCTGATCACAATCTTGTACTATTGTCACCAGTCTACCAACCTGTTGTTAGTACACAGCCTCCTAAGATTAAATCAGTTAGAATGTGGAATCCAACAAATGAACAGGCTTTACAGGATTGCTTTCATCTTACAGACTGGGATGTGCTGCTTGGGACAATGGACGAGTATACAAATGTTAATGAAGTGGTTGGTAGAGTGACTGACTACATTAACTTCTGCACTGATATGTTGGTGCCGACTAAAAAGATTAGGTGTTTTGCAAACAACAAGCCATGGATAACAAAGGAATTGAAGCATTTGCTCAACAGGAAAAAAAAGGCATTTAAACTGGGTGACAAAGAGGAAATTAAAATGATACAGCATGAATTGAAGCATAAAATAAAGGAGGCCCAGGAAGCCTTCAGAATTAAACTTGAAAAGAAACTGTCCCACAATAATGCCAGAGAAGTTTGGTTAGGAATGAAATTACTGACTGGGCTTAAGCTGAGGCCTGAAAATGATCGAGGAACAATGGACAAGGCTAATGAGATGAATCAGTATTTCAACAGATTTAGCAGTACATGTGTAATACCAACTGATAGTGGATGGGAACTGGGTGCAAATTCTGCAACATCGATATTGAAGGATGAGCAGACTAATTTTAGAGTATCCGAGAATGATGTGAGGAGGCAGTTTAAGTCACTTAACATTGGTAAAGCTGCAGGACCTGATGGACTCAGCTCACGTGTCCTTAAAGTTTGTGCAGACCAGCTGTGTACTGTCTTTACACGCCTATTTAATGGAAGTCTACAAACACAGAGGGTACCAGTGTTATGGAAAACTTCCTGTCTGGTGCCGGTACCCAAGACGACTTCTCCTGCAACCCTAAATGACTATCGTCCCGTAGCCTTAACATCTCATGCTATGAAGGCCTTGGAAAGATTAGTGCTTGCTCACTTAAGACCGAGGGTTAACGCTTTTATCGATCCCCTTCAGTTTGCCTACCGACATAGATTGGGGGTGGATGATGCTATCCGTTCTCTGTTACATAGGGTACATTCATTTCTGGAGATTGACGGAACCACGGTGCGAGCGATGTTCTTCGATTTCTCGAGTGCATTAAACTCCCTGCAGCCACTTTTACTACACAAAAAGATGACTGATATGAAGGTGGAGGAGGGGATGAGAAATTGGATAACTGACTACCTATCAGATCGGCCACAGTTTGTACAGATGGGAGCAGTGGTGTCAAGCAGATTATTGAGCAGTGTAGGTGCCCCCCAGGGATCGGTGCTTGCGCCCTTTCTATTCACACTGTATACTTCAGACTTTCAGTATAAATCTGAACTTTGCCACCTTCAAAAATTTTCGGATGACTCTGTGGTTGTGGGATGCATTAGGGGAGATCAGGGGGATGAGGAATATAGAAGGGTGGTGTCGAATTTCGTGGATTGGTGCAATGGTAACTATCTACAACTAAATGTTAAGAAAACCAAGGAGTTGGTGGCCAATAGGGTTGAGCGAAACGGGTCGTTCATTTTCAAAAGTCGCCGACTTTTGGCAAAGTCGGGTTTCATGAAACCCGATCCGACCCCTGTGCGGGGTCGGCCATGCGGTACGCGACTTTCGCGCCAAAGTCGCGTTTCAATGACGCGAAAAGCGCCATTTCTCAGCCAATGAAGGTAAACGCAGAGTGTGGGCAGCGTGATGACATAGGTCCTGGTCCCCACCATCTTAGAGAAGGGCATTGCAGTGATTGGCTTGCTGTCTGCGGCGTCACAGGGGCTATAAAGGGGCGTTCCCGCCGACCGCCATGTTACTGCTGCTGATCTGAGCTTAGGGAGAGGTTGCTGCCGCTTCGTCAGAAGCAGGGATAGCGTTAGGCAGGGTCCATTAACCACCAAACCGCTTGTGCTGTAGCGATTTCCACTGCCCAACACCACCTTCGGTGTGCAGGGACAGTGGAAGCTACATTTTTTTTTTTTTTTCCTCCTCAGCGCTGTAGCTCATTGGGCTGCCCTAGAAGGCTCCCTGATAGCTGCATTGCTGTGTGTACGCCGCTGTGCAAACCAACTGCTTTTTTCAAAGCACAAATCCTCTTGTTCCTTCCTTTCTGCACAGCTATCTTGTTTGTTTGTCCACACTTTTTATTTTAATTTGTGCATCAGTCCACTCCTTATTGCTGCCTGCCATACCTGGCTGAGATTACTGCAGGGAGATAGTAATTGAAGGACACTCCCTGTTTTTTTTTTTTTTTTTGTGGGAGATTAAGATTGACATTTCTGCTAGAGTGCCATCCCTGTGTGTGCCATCTCTCACTCAGTGGGCCATAGAAAGCCTATTTATTTTTTTGCTTGATTTGGGTTATAAAATCTACCTGAAAAAATCACTACATCAATCAGTGGGAGAAAAATATTGGCCTCAGGGCTTGTGTGCCACTCTTGACTCCTGTGTGTGCCATCTCTCAGTCAGTGGGCCATAGAAAGCCCTTTTTTTTTTTTTTTTTTTTGCTTTATTTGGGTTCTAAATTCTACCTGAAAAAATCAATAAATCAATCAGTGGGAGATTAATATTGGCCTTTGGGCTTGTGTGCCAGTCCTAAGCGTGCCATCTCTCTCTCTCAGATAGTGGGCCATAGAAAGCCTATTTATTATTTTTTTTATTGGGTTTATAAATTTTCCCTGGAACAAAAAAAAAAACAGTGGGAGATAAATATTGGCCTCTGGGCTTGTGTGCCACTCCTGACTCCTGTGTGCGTCATCTCTCACTCAGTGGGCCATAGAAAGCCTTTTTTTGTTTTATTTGTTTTCTAAATTCTCCCTGAAAAAATCATTTTATTTTATTTGGTTTCTAAATTCTTCCTGAAAAAATCATTTTATTCTATTATTTTTTTTTCCTAAAGTCTCTTTAAAAAAAAACAAAAAACAAATCAGTGGGAGATTAATATTTACATTTGTGCTTCAGTGACAGTCCTGCGTGTGTGGCATCTCTCTCATTTGTTGCCACCAACAACAGAGTGTGTAACATTGTGCCTGATTTTCGTTGTGGTCTCACTCACCTGTAAAGGGGTAGCTAAATCATACTGAAATTATAGCTCACCATGTAATTTGTGTGACAGCAACAAATACCGTTAGTTTGTTTACGTTTTTAAAACAATGAGGAAGTCTGGTGGAAGAGGTCGTGGCCGGGGGCGTTCATTGTCAGCTGGTAATGAGGGTAGTGGTAGTGGTGGAGCATCAGCTGGTCGTGGGAAAAAAAATATTGCACCTAAGTCTGGAGCTGTGGAGCCAGGTTCGTCGTCTGGCTACACAAGGCCTCGAACGCTCCCTTTTCTGGGAGTAGGAAAACCGCTTTTAAAGCCGGAGCAGCAAGAGCAAGTTTTGGCTTATCTTGCTGACTCAGCCTCTAGCTCTTTTGCCTCCTCTCGTGAAACTGGTAAATGTCAAAGCAGCGCGTCGTTAGTGGATGTTCACGGTCAGGGACAAGTCGCTTCCTTGTCCTCTTCAGCAAAAACAACAACAGAGAAGAATGCAGCAGGCGACACAACGGGTTACTCCATGGAGCTCTTTACACATACCGTCCCTGGCTTAGAAAGTGAAGCAGTTAACAGTCCATGCCCATTACAAGTTGAATCTGACATGGAGTGCACTGATGCACAGCCACAGCCAGACTACTATGCTGGTCCTTTGACTCAGACCACAACATTGCCCTCGCAGGGTAATGATCAAGAATCAGACCCTGATGAGACTATGTTGCCCCATCACGAACGCTATACCACCGACCGACACGGTGACACAGACGAAGTTGCACACGAGCTACAAGAAGAGGTAATAGATGACCCAGTTCTTGACCCCGATTGGCAGCCATTGGGGGAACAGGGTGCAGGCGGCAGCAGTTCTGAAGCGGAGGAGGAGGGGCCGCAGCAGGCATCAACATCGCAACAGGTTCCATCTGCCGGGCCCGTATCTTGCCCAAAACGCGTGGCAAAGCCAAAACCTGTTGGAGGACAGCGTGGCCATCCGGTTAAAGCTCAGTCTGCAATGCCTGAAAAGGTATCCGATGCTAGAAAGAGTGCAGTCTGGCATTTTTTTAAACAACATCCAATTGATCAGCGCAAAGTCATCTGTCAAAAATGTTCAACTACCTTAAGCAGAGGACAGAATCTGAAAAGTCTCAATACAAGTTGCATGCATAGACATTTAACCACCATGCATTTGCAAGCCTGGACTAACTACCAAACGTCCCTTAAGGTTGTAGCACCCTCGGCCAATGAAGCTAGTCAGCAACGCAACATCCCTTCCGGCAGTGTAGGGCCACCATTTTCCGCACCACCTGCAGTATCTGTGCAGGTTTCTTTGCCAGGCCAAAGCAGTCAGGGTCAGGGAATCACCAGTTTCGTAGTAGGAAACACTGCATCTAGGGCACCGGCGGCAACAATACCATCTCCCACCGTCTCTCAGTCTGCCATGTCCACCGGCACCCCCGCTAGTTCCACGATCTCCAGCTCTCCAGTCCAGCTCACCCTACATGAGACTATGGTTAGAAAAAGGAAGTACTTAGCCTCGCATCCGCGTACACAGGGTTTGAACGCCCACATAGCTAGACTAATCTCGTTAGAGATGATGCCCTACCGGTTAGTTGAAAGCGAAGCTTTCAAAGCCCTGATGGACTACGCTGTACCACGCTACGAGCTACCCAGTCGACACTTTTTTTCCAGAAAAGCCATCCCAGCCCTCCACCAGCATGTTAAAGAGCGCATCCTCCATGCACTCAGGCAATCTGTGAGCACAAAGGTGCACCTGACAACAGATGCATGGACCAGTAGGCATGGCCAGGGACGTTACGTGTCCATCACGGCACACTGGGTAAATGTGGTGGATGCAGGGTCCACAGGGGACAGCAAGTTTGGGACAGTTCTGCCTAGCCCACGGTCTAGGAAACAGTTGGCTGTAGCCGTTCGCACCCCCTCCTCCTCCTCTTCGTCCTCCTGCAGAAGCGAGAGCTCGTCCACAGACCGCAGTCGCACAACCACTCCATCCGCAGCTGCCACTGTTGCACACCAGGTCTCCCATTATGGGGCAGCTACTGGCAAACGTCAGCAGGCTGTATTGGCTATGAAGGGTTTGGGCGACAACAGACACACCGCGGAAGTTCTGTCCGAGTTCTTGCAGAAAGAAACGCAGTCGTGGCTGGGCACTGTAGATCTTGAGGCAGGCAAGGTAGTGAGTGATAACGGAAGGAATTTCATGGCTGCCATCTCCCTTTCCCAACTGAAACACATTCCTTGCCTGGCTCACACCTTAAACCTGGTGGTGCAGTGCTTCCTGAAAAGTTATCCGGGGTTATCCGACCTGCTCCTCAAAGTGCGTGGACTTTGCTCACATATCCGCCGTTCGCCCGTACACTCCAGCCGTATGCAGACCTATCAGCGTTCTTTGAACCTTCCCCAGCTTCGCCTAATCATAGACGTTGCAACAAGGTGGAACTCAACACTGCACATGCTTCAGAGACTGTGCGAACAGAGGCGGGCTGTTATGTTTTTGTGGGAGGATACACACACACGGGCAGACAGTAGGATGGCAGACATGGAGTTGTCAGGTGTGCAGTGGTCGAAGATTCAAGACATGTGTCAAGTCCTTCAGTGTTTTGAGGAATGCACACGGCTGGTTAGTGCAGACAACGCCATAATAAGCATGAGCATCCCCCTAATGCGTCTGCTGATGCAAAGTTTGACGCACATAAAGGATCAGGCGTCTGCAGCTGAGGAAGAGGAAAGCCTTGATGACAGTCAGCCATTGTCTGGCCAGGGCAGTGTACAGGACGAGTTAGCGGGCGAAGAGGAGGAGGAGGATGAGGAGGATGATGGGGATGATTATATTTTTAATGAGGAAGCTTTTCCGGGGCCACTGGAAATTGGTGGCGCGGCAAGGCCGGGTTCTGGTTTTTGGAGGGACACAAGTGACGTGGATTTGCCTGAAACTGCCCCTCAACCAAGCACAACCGCAGATTTGAGAACTGGAACTTTGGCCCACATGGCGGATTATGCCTTACGTATCCTCAAAAGGGACACACGCATAACTAAAATGATGAACGATGACGATTACTGGTTGGCCTGCCTCCTTGATCCTCGCTATAAAGGCAAATTGCAAAATATAATGCCACATGAGAACTTGGAACTAATATTAGCAACCAAACAATCAACTCTTGTTGACCGTTTGCTTCTGGCATTCCCTGCACACAGCGCCCGTGATCGTTCTCACACGAGCTGCAGGGGCCAGCAGACCAGAGGAGTTAGAGGGGCAGAAATCAGAAGTGGCGTTGGCCAGAGGGGTTTTCTGACCAGGTTGTGGAGTGATTTTGCTATGACCGCAGACAGGACAGGTACTGCAGCATCAATTCAAAGTGACAGGAGACAACATTTGTCCAGTATGGTTACAAACTATTTTTCATCCCTTATCGATGTTCTCCCTCAACCGTCATTCCCATTTGATTACTGGGCATCAAAATTAGACACCTGGCCAGAATTGGCAGAATATGCATTGCAGGAGCTTGCTTGCCCGGCAGCTAGTGTCCTGTCAGAAAGAGTATTCAGTGCTGCAGGTTCAATACTAACAGAAAAAAGGACTCGTCTGGCTACCCAAAATGTAGATGATCTAACCTTCATTAAAATGAACCACAACTGGATTTCGAAATCTTTTGCCCCACCTTGCCCGGCTGACACCTAGCTTTCCTATGTAAAGGTCTTGCCTGTGGACTATTCTGAACGACTTTTCCAATCTCGTAATTTGCAGCACCTGATTGTCCAGCATCCGACATGTTAACACCTCCCTAAATGGCCAAAGTCCCCACACGGGGCCGTGGTATCGCCACTTGGCGCCAGCACCCGTGAGAGTACTGTTTGTCTGAAGAGGTGGGTGTGCCCGCTTTTGGTCGACGGCACTGCCACTAGGTCCCTCATAGTACAATAAAGTGTCTGGCGGTGGTGGTGCGCACCCAACGTCAGACACACCGTTGTAATATGAGGGGTCCTGGGCCTGTACCGCCGGCCACAAGACAGTCCCCCCCCCCAGGTCAAACAGTGCTCTACGACTTGCAAAATTTTCTCTCACAGCTCCACCAATGTTTAGTCTATGCGCTGACATCCTTCAATGCCTGGCACTGTCAATACCATTGTATTGACATTTTTCTTATGTTAGGCCTTCGAAGCCTGTCTGCGGTCACTCCTTCCACTAGGCCTCCACTGACCTGTCTACTGCTGCCCGTGTTCCCCTGGAACCAATTTTAAATTGCCTACAGCCAGCCCAATTTATTATGTTAGGGCTTCGAAGCCTGTCTGCGGTCCCTCCTTCCACTAGGCCTCCACTGACCTGTCTACTGCCGCCCGTGTTCCCTTGGAACCAATTTTAAATTGCCTACAGCCCAATTTTTGTTATGTTAGGCCTTCGAAGCCTGTCTGCGGCCCGTTCTTTCCACTACTACTACACTGACCTGGCTACTGCCGCCCGTGTTCCCCTGGAACCAATTTTAAATTGCCTACAGCCAGCCCAATTTATTATGTTAGGGCTTCGAAGCCTGTCTGCGGTCCCTCCTTCCACTAGGCCTCCACTGACCTGTCTACTGCTGCCCGTGTTCCCCTGGAACCAATTTTAAATTGCCTACAGCCAGCCCAATTTATTATGTTAGGGCTTCGAAGCCTGTCTGCGGTCCCTCCTTCCACTAGGCCTCCACTGACCTGTCTACTGCTGCCCGTGTTCCCCTGGAACCAATTTTAAATTGCCTACAGCCAGCCCAATTTATTATGTTAGGGCTTCGAAGCCTGTCTGCGGTCCCTCCTTTCACTAGGCCTCCACTGACCTGTCTACTGCCGCCCGTGTTCCCCTGGAACCAATTTTAAATTGCCTACAGCCAGCCCAATTTATTATGTTAGGGCTTCGAAGCCTGTCTGCGGTCCCTCCTTCCACTAGGCCTCCACTGACCTGTCTACTGCTGCCCGTGTTCCCCTGGAACCAATTTTAAATTGCCTACAGCCAGCCCAATTTATTATGTTAGGGCTTCGAAGCCTGTCTGCGGTCCCTCCTTCCACTAGGCCTCCACTGACCTGTCTACTGCCGCCCGTGTGCCCCTGGAACCAATTTTAAATTGCCTACAGCCAGCCCAATTTATTATGTTAGGGCTTCGAAGCCTGTCTGCGGTCCCTCCTTCCACTAGGCCTCCACTGACCTGTCTACTGCTGCCCGTGTTCCCCTGGAACCAATTTTAAATTGCCTACAGCCAGCCCAATTTATTATGTTAGGGCTTCGAAGCCTGTCTGCGGTCCCTCCTTCCACTAGGCCTCCACTGACCTGTCTACTGCTGCCTGTGTATCCCTTGAACCAACATCAGAAAATATAAAAATAAGTATTTTGCTTATAAAAAAGAAAATACTGGAGAGATATCAAATGCAGAAATTTTAACATTAAAAACAAACACATACAACAAAAATCTGGTACAGTACTAAAAATGGCCACCAGCTACAATAACTTTCTCCTGCAAGTAGTTAACTGAAAGTTTTTTTCAATTTAAAACACAGATATGGCATCCACCGAGTGTTGTCCTGTCGCGTCTTTATATTATTGCCAAGAAGATGCAAAACAATGAAAATAATTAAATCATTATTTACCAAAAAAATAGAGTAAGTCAAAACCACATTGCAAATAAACATTCATTACAAATAAAGAAGCAGGGCGCGTCCGAGGGTGAGTATATACCTAATAAGAATATAATCACCCTCGGACGCGCCCTGCTTCTTTCCGACAGCCTTCCTTCCTAAGAATCAGCCCTTCCGTGGTGTAGAGAGAGGGTTTGTTACACTCCAAGGTGTTCCCCAGGTTGCCTTTCCTGAGCTTCGATCTTCATGCTCTCGTTTAGTAGTTCTTGGAAACTACACTGCATTAGGCCTACAAATTGGGTATGGGGTGTAGAGAGATGGTGTGTTTCACTCCAAGGTGTTCCCCAGGTTTCCTCGCCAATGCTTCGATCTTCATGCTCTCGTTTAGTAGTTGTTGGAAACTACGCTGCATTAGGCCTACAAATTGGGTATGGGGTGTAGAGAGATGGTGTGTTCCACTCCAAGGTGTTCTCCAGGTTGCCTTTCCTGAGCTTCGATCTTCCGGCTCTTGTTTAGTAGTTCTTGGAAACTACACTGCATTAGGTCTACAAATTGGGTATGGGGTGTAGAGAGATGGTGTGTTCAACTCCAAGGTGTTCTCCAGGTTGCCTTTCCTGAGCTTCGATCTTCCGGCTCTCGTTTAGTAGTTGTTGGAAACTACACTGCATTAGGCCTACAAATTGGGTATGGGGTGTAGAGAGATGGTGTGTTCCACTCCAAGGTGTTCTCCAGGTTGCCTTTCCTGAGCTTCGATCTTCCGGCTCTCGTTTAGTAGTTCTTGGAAACTACACTGCATTAGGCCTACAAATTGGGTATGGGGTGTAGAGAGATGGTGTGTTCCACTCCAAGGTGTTCTCCAGGTTGCCTTTCCTGAGCTTCGAACTTCCGGCTCTCGTTTAGTAGTTGTTGGAAACTACACTGCATTAGGCCTACAAATTGGGTATGGGGTGTAGAGAGATGGTGTGTTCCACTCCAAGGTGTTCTCCAGGTTGCCTTTCCTGAGCTTCGATCTTCCGGCTCTCGTTTAGTAGTTGTTGGAAACTACACTGCATTAGGCCTACAAATTGGGTATGGGGTGTAGAGAGATGGTGTGTTCAACTCCAAGGTGTTCTCCAGGTTGCCTTTCCTGAGCTTCGATCTTCCGGCTCTCGTTTAGTAGTTGTTGGAAACTACACTGCATTAGGCCTACAAATTGGGTATGGGGTGTAGAGAGATGGTGTGTTCCACTCCAAGGTGTTCTCCATGTTGCCTTTCCTGAGCTTCGATCTTCCGGCTCTCGTTTAGTAGTTCTTGGAAACTACACTGCATTAGGCCTACAAATTGGGTATGGGGTGTAGAGAGATGGTGTGTTCCACTCCAAGGTGTTCTCCAGGTTGCCTTTCCTGAGCTTCGATCTTCCGGCTCTCGTTTAGTAGTTGTTGGAAACTACACTGCATTAGGCCTAGAAATTGGGTATGGGGTGTAGAGAGATGGTGTGTTCAACTCCAAGGTGTTCTCCAGGTTGCCTTTCCTGAGCTTCGATCTTCCGGCCTCCACTGACCTGTCTACTGCTGCCCGTGTTCCCCTGGAACCAATTTTAAATTGCCTACAGCCAGCCCAATTTATTATGTTAGGGCTTCGAAGCCTGTCTGCGGTCCCTCCTTTCACTAGGCCTCCACTGACCTGTCTACTGCCGCCCGTGTTCCCCTGGAACCAATTTTAAATTGCCTACAGCCAGCCCAATTTATTATGTTAGGGCTTCGAAGCCTGTCTGCGGTCCCTCCTTCCACTAGGCCTCCACTGACCTGTCTACTGCTGCCCGTGTTCCCCTGGAACCAATTTTAAATTGCCTACAGCCAGCCCAATTTATTATGTTAGGGCTTCGAAGCCTGTCTGCGGTCCCTCCTTCCACTAGGCCTCCACTGACCTGTCTACTGCCGCCCGTGTGCCCCTGGAACCAATTTTAAATTGCCTACAGCCAGCCCAATTTATTATGTTAGGGCTTCGAAGCCTGTCTGCGGTCCCTCCTTCCACTAGGCCTCCACTGACCTGTCTACTGCTGCCCGTGTTCCCCTGGAACCAATTTTAAATTGCCTACAGCCAGCCCAATTTATTATGTTAGGGCTTCGAAGCCTGTCTGCGGTCCCTCCTTCCACTAGGCCTCCACTGACCTGTCTACTGCTGCCTGTGTATCCCTTGAACCAACATCAGAAAATATAAAAATAAGTATTTTGCTTATAAAAAAGAAAATACTGGAGAGATATCAAATGCAGAAATTTTAACATTAAAAACAAACACATACAACAAAAATCTGGTACAGTACTAAAAATGGCCACCAGCTACAATAACTTTCTCCTGCAAGTAGTTAACTGAAAGTTTTTTTCAATTTAAAACACAGATATGGCATCCACCGAGTGTTGTCCTGTCGCGTCTTTATATTATTGCCAAGAAGATGCAAAACAATGAAAATAATTAAATCATTATTTACCAAAAAAATAGAGTAAGTCAAAACCACATTGCAAATAAACATTCATTACAAATAAAGAAGCAGGGCGCGTCCGAGGGTGAGTATATACCTAATAAGAATATAATCACCCTCGGACGCGCCCTGCTTCTTTCCGACAGCCTTCCTTCCTAAGAATCAGCCCTTCCGTGGTGTAGAGAGAGGGTTTGTTACACTCCAAGGTGTTCCCCAGGTTGCCTTTCCTGAGCTTCGATCTTCATGCTCTCGTTTAGTAGTTCTTGGAAACTACACTGCATTAGGCCTACAAATTGGGTATGGGGTGTAGAGAGATGGTGTGTTTCACTCCAAGGTGTTCCCCAGGTTTCCTCGCCAATGCTTCGATCTTCATGCTCTCGTTTAGTAGTTGTTGGAAACTACGCTGCATTAGGCCTACAAATTGGGTATGGGGTGTAGAGAGATGGTGTGTTCCACTCCAAGGTGTTCTCCAGGTTGCCTTTCCTGAGCTTCGATCTTCCGGCTCTCGTTTAGTAGTTCTTGGAAACTACACTGCATTAGGTCTACAAATTGGGTATGGGGTGTAGAGAGATGGTGTGTTCAACTCCAAGGTGTTCTCCAGGTTGCCTTTCCTGAGCTTCGATCTTCCGGCTCTCGTTTAGTAGTTGTTGGAAACTACACTGCATTAGGCCTACAAATTGGGTATGGGGTGTAGAGAGATGGTGTGTTCCACTCCAAGGTGTTCTCCAGGTTGCCTTTCCTGAGCTTCGATCTTCCGGCTCTCGTTTAGTAGTTCTTGGAAACTACACTGCATTAGGCCTACAAATTGGGTATGGGGTGTAGAGAGATGGTGTGTTCCACTCCAAGGTGTTCTCCAGGTTGCCTTTCCTGAGCTTCGATCTTCCGGCTCTCGTTTAGTAGTTGTTGGAAACTACACTGCATTAGGCCTACAAATTGGGTATGGGGTGTAGAGAGATGGTGTGTTCCACTCCAAGGTGTTCTCCAGGTTGCCTTTCCTGAGCTTCGATCTTCCGGCTCTCGTTTAGTAGTTGTTGGAAACTACACTGCATTAGGCCTACAAATTGGGTATGGGGTGTAGAGAGATGGTGTGTTCAACTCCAAGGTGTTCTCCAGGTTGCCTTTCCTGAGCTTCGATCTTCCGGCTCTCGTTTAGTAGTTGTTGGAAACTACACTGCATTAGGCCTACAAATTGGGTATGGGGTGTAGAGAGATGGTGTGTTCCACTCCAAGGTGTTCTCCATGTTGCCTTTCCTGAGCTTCGATCTTCCGGCTCTCGTTTAGTAGTTCTTGGAAACTACACTGCATTAGGCCTACAAATTGGGTATGGGGTGTAGAGAGATGGTGTGTTCCACTCCAAGGTGTTCTCCAGGTTGCCTTTCCTGAGCTTCGATCTTCCGGCTCTCGTTTAGTAGTTCTTGGAAACTCCACTGCATTAGGCCTACAAATTGGGTATGGGGTGTAGAGAGATGGTGTGTTCAACTCCAAGGTGTTCTCCAGGTTGCCTTTCCTGAGCTTCGATCTTCCGGCTCTCGTTTAGTAGTTGTTGGAAACTACACTGCATTAGGCCTAGAAATTGGGTATGGGGTGTAGAGAGATGGTGTGTTCAACTCCAAGGTGTTCTCCAGGTTGCCTTTCCTGAGCTTCGATCTTCCGGCTCTCGTTTAGTAGTTGTTGGAAACTACACTGCATTAGGCCTACAAATTGGGTATGGGGTGTAGAGAGATGGTGTGTTCCACTCCAAGGTGTTCTCCAGGTTGCCTTTCCTGAGCTTCGATCTTCCGGCTCTCGTTTAGTAGTTCTTGGAAACTACACTGCATTAGGCCTACAAATTGGGTATGGGGTGTAGAGAGATGGTGTGTTCCACTCCAAGGTGTTCTCCAGGTTGCCTTTCCTGAGCTTCGATCTTCCGGCTCTCGTTTAGTAGTTGTTGGAAACTACACTGCATTAGGCCTACAAATTGGGTATGGGGTGTAGAGAGATGGTGTGTTCCACTCCAAGGTGTTCTCCAGGTTGCCTTTCCTGAGCTTCGATCTTCCGGCTCTCGTTTAGTAGTTCTTGGAAACTACACTGCATTAGGCCTACAAATTCGGTATGGGGTGTAGAGAGATGGTGTGTTCCACTCCAAGGTGTTCTCCAGGTTGCCTTTCCTGAGCTTCGATCTTCCGGCTCTCGTTTAGTAGTTCTTGGAAACTACACTGCATTAGGCCTACAAATTGGGTATGGGGTGTAGAGAGATGGTGTGTTCAACTCCAAGGTGTTCTCCAGGTTGCCTTTCCTGAGCTTCGATCTTCCGGCTCTCGTTTAGTAGTTGTTGGAAACTACACTGCATTAGGCCTACAAATTGGGTATGGGGTGTAGAGAGATGGTGTGTTCCACTCCAAGGTGTTCTCCAGGTTGCCTTTCCTGAGCTTCGATCTTCCGGCTCTCGTTTAGTAGTTCTTGGAAACTACACTGCATTAGGCCTACAAATTGGGTATGGGGTGTAGAGAGATGGTGTGCTCCACTCCAAGGTGTTCTCCAGGTTGCCTTTCCTGAGCTTCGATCTTCCGGCTCTCGTTTAGTAGTTGTTGGAAACTACACTGCATTAGGCCTACAAATTGGGTATGGGGTGTAGAGAGATGGTGTGTTCCACTCCAAGGTGTTCTCCAGGTTGCCTTTCCTGAGCTTCGATCTTCCGGCTCTCGTTTAGTAGTTCTTGGAAACTACACTGCATTAGGCCTACAAATTGGGTATGGGGTGTAGAGAGATGGTGTGTTCCACTCCAAGGTGTTCTCCAGGTTGCCTTTCCTGAGCTTCGATCTTCCGGCTCTCGTTTAGTAGTTCTTGGAAACTACACTGCATTAGGCCTACAAATTGGGTATGGGGTGTAGAGAGATGGTGTGTTCCACTCCAAGGTGTTCTCCAGGTTGCCTTTCCTGAGCTTCGATCTTCCGGCTCTCGTTTAGTAGTTGTTGGAAACTACACTGCATTAGGCCTACAAATTGGGTATGGGGTGTAGAGAGATGGTGTGTTCCACTCCAAGGTGTTCTCCAGGTTGCCTTTCCTGAGCTTCGATCTTCCGGCTCTCGTTTAGTAGTTCTTGGAAACTACACTGCATTAGGCCTACAAATTCGGTATGGGGTGTAGAGAGATGGTGTGTTCCACTCCAAGGTGTTCTCCAGGTTGCCTTTCCTGAGCTTCGATCTTCCGGCTCTCGTTTAGTAGTTCTTGGAAACTACACTGCATTAGGCCTACAAATTGGGTATGGGGTGTAGAGAGATGGTGTGTTCAACTCCAAGGTGTTCTCCAGGTTGCCTTTCCTGAGCTTCGATCTTCCGGCTCTCGTTTAGTAGTTGTTGGAAACTACACTGCATTAGGCCTACAAATTGGGTATGGGGTGTAGAGAGATGGTGTGTTCCACTCCAAGGTGTTCTCCAGGTTGCCTTTCCTGAGCTTCGATCTTCCGGCTCTCGTTTAGTAGTTCTTGGAAACTACACTGCATTAGGCCTACAAATTGGGTATGGGGTGTAGAGAGATGGTGTCTTCCACTCCAAGGTGTTCTCCAGGTTGCCTTTCCTGAGCTTCGATCTTCCGGCTCTCGTTTAGTAGTTGTTGGAAACTACACTGCATTAGGCCTACAAATTGGGTATGGGGTGTAGAGAGATGGTTTGTTCCACTCCAAGGTGTTCTCCAGGTTGCCTTTCCTGAGCTTCGATCTTCCGGCTCTCGTTTAGTAGTTCTTGGAAACTACACTGCATTAGGCCTACAAATTGGGTATGGGGTGTAGAGAGATGGTGTGTTCAACTCCAAGGTGTTCTCCAGGTTGCCTTTCCTGAGCTTCGATCTTTCGGCTCTCGTTTAGTAGTTCTTGGAAACTACACTGCATTAGGCCTACAAATTGGGTATGGGGTGTAGAGAGATGGTGTGTTCCACTCCAAGGTGTTCTCCAGGTTGCCTTTCCTGAGCTTCGATCTTCCGGCTCTCGTTTAGTAGTTCTTGGAAACTACACTGCATTAGGCCTACAAATTGGGTATGGGGTGTAGAGAGATGGTGTGTTCAACTCCAAGGTGTTCTCCAGGTTGCCTTTCCTGAGCTTCGATCTTCCGGCTCTCGTTTAGTAGTTGTTGGAAACTACACTGCATTAGGCCTACAAATTGGGTATGGGGTGTAGAGAGATGGTGTGTTCCACTCCAAGGTGTTCTCCAGGTTGCCTTTCCTGAGCTTCGATCTTCCGGCTCTCGTTTAGTAGTTCTTAGAAACTACACTGCATTAGGCCTACAAATTGGGTATGGGGTGTAGAGAGATGGTGTGTTCCACTCCAAGGTGTTCTCCAGGTTGCCTTTCCTGAGCTTCGATCTTCCGGCTCTCGTTTAGTAGTTCTTGGAAACTACACTGCATTAGGCCTACAAATTGGGTATGGGGTGTAGAGAGATGGTGTGTTCCACTCCAAGGTGTTCTCCAGGTTGCCTTTCCTGAGCTTCGATCTTCCGGCTCTCGTTTAGTAGTTCTTGGAAACTCCACTGCATTAGGCCTACAAATTGGGTATGGGGTGTAGAGAGATGGTGTGTTCAACTCCAAGGTGTTCTCCAGGTTGCCTTTCCTGAACTTCTATCTTCAGGCTCTCATTAAATTGTGGTTAAACGGAACAACTGCATTTGGCGTACTAGTTGGTTTGGGGCCTACTATCGGTGTCTGCCACTCCTTGCTGTTCTCCTGGTTTCCTGTCCTGAAATTCCGTTTTCAGGCGCTCGTTAAGTAGTTGTTAATGTTAGACTGCATTTGGCCTACTAGTTGGGTTGGGGCCTACTATCGGTGTCTGCCACTCCTTGCTGTTCTCCTCCACTGAACAAAGCTGTGCCGCCTGTTTACTACGGTTGCCAATTTTGAACTGCATTTCGACTACTTACTGATTTGGGCCTACTCTCTGTGTCAGCCTCTCATTCCAGTTGTCCTCCACTGCAATGCCCCCTGGTTATTCCTGTGTTACCAATTTTGAACTGCATTTAGCCAACTTTATTCTTTGGGCCTATATCTGTGTTTCCTCCTCATCCTGCCCATTGCCCAGCCAGTGATAGATGAGTCTGCTGGTACATTGACCCATAACGCAACATTCCCCGTGCACGCTACACAACAACATTGTGACCCTGCTGAAAGTCAGGTTGCTCTTCCCGCATACCATACCACCTTACACGGGGACAAAGAGGAAGGTGCAGATGAAAGTGCAGGTTCCTTCATCAGGTGGGGGGAGGAATACTAGTTGGCGACGTCACTGGCACAGGGCCTCTCATAGTACGCAAAAGTGTTGCTGCCGGTGGGAGGCGCCCCCGCCGTGCAAACACACCGCTGTACTTTGAGGGGCCCTGTGCCAGTGCCAATGCCAACGAGTGGGCCCCCCCTGCTTGCTCAGGTTCACAGCACTTGCAAAGTTGAAATACTTACCTCTCCCTGCTCCACTGCCGTGACGTGGTCCAGATTTCCTGGGCCCACTAATTACTTGAACCAGCCCTACCCACCACAACTTTAGCCAAATGACCCCCAATTTCAAATGCCTTCCAATTATTATAAGGTAAATTACGCTTGACAAGCTTCATTAAGAAGAATGGATGGTTTTGACATTAAAATGGGCACTCTAGGTGTTTTCCTGGCCCCCACTCACTGCCGACTATGCTGCCCCATTGACTTGCATTGGGTTTCGTGTTTCGGTCGATCCCGACTTTACGTCATAATCGGCCGATTTCACTCGACCCGACTTTTGAGATAGTCGGGTTTCGCGAAACCCGGCTCGACTCTAAAAAGGTCAAGGTCGCTCAACTCTAGTGGCCAACTATAGCAGGATTAAGTTGGAATGCTTACCGATCACTATTGCTGGTCAGGAGGTAGAGCAGGTGGAGAGTTACAAATATTTGGGGGTCCATTTGGATAGCAAACTGGACTGGAGATGCCACTCAGAGTTTGTCTACAAGAAGGGGATGAGCAGATTGTATTTCCTAAGGAAACTGAGGTCTTTTAATGTGTGTAGCAAAATGTTAGAAATGTTCTACCAATCTGTGGTGGCAAGTGCCATCTTTTTTGCAATCACGTGCTGGGGTAGTAGTGTGCGGGCCTCTGATGCTAATAAGCTGAATAAGATTATTAAGAAGGCAAGTTCTGCTGTGGGCTGCAATCTGGACTCTTTTGGGGAGGTAGTGGAGAAAAGAACTCTGAAAAAGTGTGTGGCAATTATGAACAATAATGCACATCCACTATATGAGCTATTCATGAGACAGAAGAGCACCTTCAGTAACCGGCTTATACTTCTGAGGTGTAAGAAGGAAAAATATAGGAAATCGTTTGTGCCAACTGCCATGGGAATGTACAACAATAACACTAGGGTTAAACCACCAAGGTGAATGTCTACTTATTTCTCTACATTTCAGTTCACTCGTTGTGTATGTCCTATCCTAATGTATAATGTTCTTCTGTCAACTCCACTGTCATGTCAACTATGTAATTCCTTTATGATTTTTATGATTTAAGTCGTGCTGCTGTGATACCATAATTTCCCACGGGATCAATAAAGTGTATCGTATCGTATCGTATGTATGCATGTATGTATGTATATGTATGTATGTATATGTATATGTATGTATAGATTCAAAGATTCAAAGAAGCTTTATTGGCAGGACCAAATACACATCAGTTTTGCCAAAGCAAGTGTATAAAGGCAATAGGGATAGGGACTGTGGGGATGTTGGGTAGGAGCTGTAGGGAAGGTGGATGGGGGCAGATCCATTGTGGGGGCTATAGTCCATGGCATAGGGGAGGTGGATGGGGCAGATCCATTGTGGGGGGTATAGTCCATGGCATACCCCCCACAATGTATGCATATATGTATGTATGTATATATGTACAGTGGGGCAAAAAAGTATTTAGTCAGTCAGCAATAGTGCAAGTTCCACCACTTAAAAAGATGAGAGGCGTCTGTAATTTACATCATAGGTAGACCTCAACTATGGGAGACAAACTGAGAAAAAAAAATCCAGAAAATCACATTGTCTGTTTTTTTAACAATTTATTTGCATATTATGGTGGAAAATAAGTATTTGGTCAGAAACAAACAATCAAGATTTCAGGCTCTCACAGACCTGTAAATTCTTCTTTAAGAGTCTCCTCTTTCCTCCACTCATTACCTGTAGTAATGGCACCTGTTTAAACTTGTTATCAGTATAAAAAGACACCTGTGCACACCCTCAAACAGTCTGACTCCAAACTCCACTATGGTGAAGACCAAAGAGCTGTCAAAGGACACCAGAAACAAAATTGTAGCCCTGCACCAGGCTGGGAAGACTGAATCTGCAATAGCCAACCAGCTTGGAGTGAAGAAATCAACAGTGGGAGCAATAATTAGAAAATGGAAGACATACAAGACCACTGATAATCTCCCTCGATCTGGGGCTCCACGCAAAATCCCACCCCGTGGGGTCAGAATGATCACAAGAACGGTGAGCAAAAATCCCAGAACCACGCGGGGGGACCTAGTGAATGAACTGTAGAGAGCTGGGACCAATGTAACAAGGCCTACCATAAGTAACACACTACGCCACCATGGACTCAGATCCTGCAGTGCCAGACGTGTCCCACTGCT